>NC_072018.1:35862345-35875391 GCF_027791375.1 Indicator indicator
CTCCAATCTCAGATGTTTCCAGAAGCATACTCTTATTCTCAGTGGTGTTTAACTGAAAGAGGCATTTTCTTCCCCTAATTTCAAGTTCTTTTCAGAAGTGATAGAAGCACATTCCCCAGCTAACTGTACCCAGCAGTTTTGCTCAATAACAGGAGCAGCTTGCTCAGAATTTCTCCTGTGGATTATTTCTGTGCTGCACATCCAATTAGAAATGCCCAGGCTTGCAGTTTGTTCACTTTTGTTCACTATTCCTTAACAGGTACAGGAGGTGCTGACACATGATGTTCAAATGCTTCCCCACAGGCAGAGGATGACAGTCATCCCAGTATTCCCAGTGTGACATGGATTTACGATTCCCTTGCATCATTTCCCACCTAAGGTTCCATAGGGTGCCTCTGCCAGGTAATGAGGCTCTTTGAATCTGATTCCAGTGCTGTCTCTGCTTTCTAGTGATTGAATGTGGGATCACAGGTAATTTCTAACTGCAGAGCAAAACAGGCAGAAAACAACCTGGTGGAGAAGCTCAATCTGCCACTGGAGAAAGCCTTTTCATTTCTCTCATCTCCTGGAGTTTCAGACATTAGTGCAGATGCCTGACATTTGTTCAATTGGGAATAAAAATGCTAAGCAGCCTTGGGATCTGATTTTGTTATTACAATGCCATCGTGGGTTTCAGATCTGCTTGCTCTTCACTAAACTTTTGAAACAGAAAACAAGAACAAAAAAACCCAACAAACCCCAAACTAAACCAAACCATAGCAAAACCAACTATAATAAAAAAAGAAGGAACTATAATTTGGATCTTTCAGAAGCCTCTAAACTTAAAGAAGTAATCAAACCAAGCCTAGTAGAGTGAAAGAATTCATAGAGTCCTAGAATCACAGAGTCATGGTACCATGGAATTGTAGTCATGGAATTATGCAATGATGGAGTAATAGAACCATAGAGTCATAGAAATAATAGAATTCTGGAATTATAGAGTCATAGAATCATAGAATTATGGAGTTATGGAATTATAGAATCATGGAATCATACAATTATGGAATTATAGAATCATAGAATTATGGAATTATAGAGTCATAAAATTGCAGAGTTATGGAATTATAGAGTCATGGAATCATACAATTATGGAGTTATAGAATCATAGAGCCATGGAAAAATAGAGTCGTGGTACCATGGAATCATAGTCATGGAATTATACAATTATAGAGTAATAGAAGCATGGAATCATAAAATCATAGAATTATAGAGTCATAGAATCATGAAATTATGGAGTTAGAGAATCATAGAGCCATGGAATAATAGAGTCATGGTACCATGGAATCATAGTCATGGAAATATACAATTATAGAGTAACAGAAGCATAGAATTATGGAGTTATAGAATCATGGAGTCCTAGAATTATGCAGTAAAAGATCATAGAGTCATAGAATCATAGATTTACAGTAATAGAATCAGAAAATCCTAGAGTTAAAGCAGAATCACCTAGAGTAAATCACACAGGAACGCATCCAGTTGGATTTTGAATGCCTCCAGAGAAGGAGACTCCACATCCTTTTTGGGCAGCCTGCTCCAGAGCTCTGCCACTCTCAAAGTGAAGAATGTTTTTTACTTGATGCTTATGTGGAACCTTCTGTGTCCCACTTTGTGTTCATTGCCCCTTGTCCTGGCACTGGACACTACTGAGTTGAATAATTTTGCAATAGTTTCCTACAAAATAGGAGAAAGTAAGGGCAAATTTATTATTTTCCATGCTCAACCTATTATTGTCCTCAAATCATAGAATCATAGAATGGCCTAGGCTGGAAGAGACCTTAGAGAATCTAATCCCTCTAATCCAACCTCCCTGCCATAGGCAGGGATGCCTCTCACCTTGTCCCACTCAAGGCCCCGTCCATCCTGGCCTTGAACATCTCCAGAGAGGGGGCATCCACAACCTCTCTGGATAATCAGTTCCACAGTCTTGCCCCCTTCTGGTGAAGAATTTCTTCCTAAGATCCAATCTAAACCTATTCTCCTTCAATTTAAATCCATTTCCCCTGTCCCACCAGTGAACATTCTTGTAAAAAATTCTCTCTTCAGCCTTCCTGAAGGATCCCATCAGGTATTGGAAGGCAGCTCTTAAGTCCTCCCAGGGTCTTTCTTCTCCAGGTTGAGCAATCCCCGTTCCTTTAGGCTCTCCTCATAGCAAAAGTGAACTCTGAACCCCAAACTCTGTGGCTGAAGAGATGAACATCTTTTAAGTGTCTAAAGTTTATGTGCAGTTTAGTAGGACCAGTATTAGTAGTTCAATGCAAGTTCTAATCCAACCTTAAGCTCTGTGATTGCTGAAGACAGCAGCCAGAAACCTCAGCTTCAATGCCATTAAAATTAAAGATGAGTACACATCAATTTCAGTGTCAGGAGACATACTGTAAAGATCAACAATAATTCTAGCTGAAGATCTCTCTGGAAGCCCATAAAGCTTAAATACCACACAATGAGCTCCACAGAAATTAGAGCTGCTTGGATAGTACTTGGATAGTGCTCTTGTGGCCAAGAGAGCCAATGGGATCCTGGGATGTATCAAGAAAGGTGTCCGGCAGGGCTAGGGAAGTTCTTCTACCTCTCTCCTCTGCCCTGCTGAGACCACAGCTGCAATCCTGTGTCCAGTTTGGGGCTCCCCAGTTCAAGAGAGACAGAGACCTGCTGGAAAGAGTCCAAGGGAGAGCCAGGAGGATGCTTAGGGGACTTGAGCACCTCCCCTGGGAAGAGAGACTGAGAGCCCTGGGGCTGTTTAGTCTGAAGAAGAAAAGGCTGAGAGGGGATCTGATCAATGTCTATCAATATGTGAGGGGTGGGTGTCAGGAGGAGGGGGCCAGGCTCTTGTGGGTGGTTCACAGTGATAAGCCAAGGAACAATGAGTTCAAACTTGAACAGAGAAGATTTCAGCTCCACATGAGGAGAAACTTCTTTGCAGTGAGGGTGACAGAGCACTGGAGCAGGCTGCCCAGGGGGGTTGTGGAGTCTCCTTCTCTGGAGCCTTTCCAACCCCACCTGGATGCATTCCTGTGCAGACTACCCTGAGTGCTCCTGCTCTGGCAGGGGGGTTGGACTGGATCCTCTCTGGAGATCCCTTCCAACTTCTGATCTACCTTGAGACTGTGATACTTATGGATTTAGAATGATGTTCTCTTTGCTTCTTGTTGTGTTTTTTTTTTTCCCCTGTCTTTCAGTTTTCTGGATCATTCCTGCAATTCAGAACTTCATTTAGGTAACACGTGTCTCAGGCCTGTGCTCAAGTGAGGCTGACAGAGAAAAGTCTGTCACTGGTCTTTGTGATCTGAATTTCAAACCTGGAGAAGAGAAGGCTCCAGGGAGACCTTAGAGCTGCATTTCAACATCTGAAAGGGACCTACAGGAAGGCTGGGGAGGGACTGTTTAGAAGGGCCTGTGGGGATAGGATGAGAGGCAATGGTTTGAAACTGGAGCAGGGGAGATTTAGGTTGAGCATCAGGAGGAAATTCTGCACAATGAGAGTGGTGAAATACTGGAACAGGCTGCCCAAGGATGTGGTTGAGGTCCTGTCCCTGGAGGCATTCAGGTCAGACTTGATGTAGCCCTAGGCTGCCTAATCTAGTTGGAGGTCTTCCTACTGACTGCAGGCTGGTTGGGCAAGATGACCAACCCAATGCAATCTGTCAATCTGTGTCACAGGAGTCTCTTCAAATCAGTTTTGAGACTTTGCAGTTCACTGACTAGTGAAATATTCCAACCCCTATGGCTGAACTGAAGAGCAAACCTGGGCTCTTCTCCCTAGTAACATCTGATAAGATGAAAAGGAAATGGCCTCAAGTTGCACCAGGGGAGGTTAAGGTTGGGTATGAGAGAATCTTCTTGACTGAAAGGATTCTCCCAGACTGTAATAGGCTCTTCAGGGAGGTGGTTGAGTGCCCATCCCTGAAGCTGTTTCAGAGACACATGGATGTAGTGCTAAGGGATGAGGTTTAATACCAGACATGGTAAAATTAAAGAATGGTTGGTCCTGATGATTTTAAAGGTCGTTTGCAGCTGAGGTAGCTCTGTGAAGGTTGTAGACAGAAAGGACTTCATATACATCCTACCCATTTCTCTGTGCTGCGGTAGCACTTGCTTGGATTTTATCAAGGTCAGGACATGGCAGCACTAACACAGCATCAGGAAATCTCTGCAGATGGTTTCTGCAGTAAAACAGATCACCATCACCACCCCCAGACTCTGAGGGGATTCAGAGTACAGGCCAAATTATTCTGCAAGCTGTAAGAATCCCCCCTTGCCTACAGTGAAGGCTTTGGCAAATCCCTTCTCAAGGGGAGTCCATTAGGTTCTCAAATGACCCAAGTGGGCTGGCTGCTTTCAAGGGTAAGCTTCTGTCATATGAGAGGCAATGACTGGGGAATGAATCTGTTACACAGAGAGGAAAACTGCCTGCAAGGTCAGAATGCAAATAAACAACATTTATTTATCCCTTTCCCATCAACCCTTCTGGTATGGTAATGAAGCATCGATGGGTGTATTAAAAAAAAAAAAAAAAAGAAAAAGAAGAAAACCACATCAAAATTTCTTATGGCAATGTCATTCCTGTAGTAAGGAAGCCTGACACAGTTTTGTGAGCAACCCTAGCCTCCTAGCTACCCAGAAATGCTACATCCTTCTGGAGTGCTGATCAGTTAATGCTTGGTCATCCATTTCTAATGCTGCACACAGAGTATCACAGTCTCACAGTCTCACAGTGTATCAGAGGTTGGAAGGGACCTCAAGAGATCATCAGGTCCAACCCCCCTGCCAGAGCAGGGTCACCCAGGGGAGTCTGCACAGGAATGCATCCAGGTGGGGTTGGAAAGGCTCCAAAGAAGGAGACTCCACAACCCCCCTGGGCAGCCTGCTCCAGTGCTCTGTCACCCTCACTGCAAAGAAGTTTCTCCTCATGTTGAGCTGAAATCTTCTCTGTTCAAGTTTGAACTCATTGTTCCTTGGCTTATCACTGTGAACCACCCACAAGAGCCTGGCCCCCTCCTCCTGACACCCACCCCTCACATATTGATAGACATTGATCAGATCCCCTTTCAGCCTTCTCTTCTCCACACTAAACAGCCCCAGGGCTCTCAGTCTCTCTTCCCAGGGGAGGTGCTCAAGTCCCCAAATCATCCTGGTGGCTGTCCCTTGGATTCTCTCCAAGGTCTCTGTCTCTCTTGAACTGGGCAGCCCCAAACTGGACACAGGATTGCAGCTGTGGTCTCAGCAGGGCAGAGGAGAGAGGTGGAAGAACTTCCCTAGCCCTGCTGGACACCTTTCCTGATACATTCCAGGATCCCATAGGCTCTCTCTCATTGCACTTACTAGAAAGTCATACCATAGGAAAAGACAAAAACTGTCTGAAAGACCTGGGAGAAGATTGTCCTGCAGGCTGAACCCATTTAATATACAACATTCCTGTTTAGAAAGTCAGAGAATCATCAAATCTTTTCAATCAGAAAAGACATCTGAGATCACTGAGTGCAACCATTAACCCAACACCATCATGCCCTCTAAACCATGGCTCCAAGTGCCATGTCTACAAGGTTTCTGAATACTTCCAGGGATGGTGAAGGGACTCCACCACCTCCCTGGCCAGCCTGTTTCAATCTCTGGCCACTCTCACAGCAAAGCAATTTTTCCTAACCTCCAACCTAAGCCTCTCCTGGTGCAACTTGAGTCCATTTCCTCTCATCCTGTAACCTAGTTACAGGTGTCGGTGTGAGCTGAAATTCCCCCCACCGACAATAACCAGGCTAGCTCAGTCTGGAAGCAAATGAAAAGCTGTATTTACAAGCAGATGAAATGCAATGAATATGTACAAATGAATATGTACAAAAAATTCACAACATTCACAAATATATACAATCAACAGAAAAAGCACAACCGATCTCCCTTTGCTTCCCCCCAAGGGGACCCTCCCAAAGGGGCCTCCCTCTCCCAGGAGTTTCCCCCCAGACCCCCCTGGACAGAGAAGCAGAGTTAGTTAAACAGAAAGTTGTTAACTTAACTGCCAAGGTCAGTGTGTTATCTTCAGCCAGAAGAGAAGAAGAAACAGCAGCCAGACAGCCCAGCAACTGCCCCCACTGCGAACGCAGAATGTGCCGAATGCCTACTTTGTTTTGGGTAATAGTTCTTAAACATTTCTATCTATCCAATGGAAGTGTTTAGAACAATCGTTATTTTGCTTTCTTACACCCAATAGTGACTTATTTACATTCTTTCACTTTCTCTGTTCTGAACTTTGCAAGGAAAAATTAAAAAGACAGTTTCAAACCATCACACTAGGGAGAAGAGATCAACACCCACCTGGCTCCATCCTCTTTCAGGAAGTTGTAGAGAGCCAGAAGGTCTCCTCTCAGCCTCCTTTTCTCCACACTAGACACCCCCAGGTTCCTCAGCTGCTCCCCACCAGCCCTGTTCTCCAAACCCTTCACCAGCTTCATTGCCCTTCTCTGGACACACTCCAACACCTCAAATTTTTTCTTGTATTGAGGGCCTAAAACTGAACCCAGGACTCAAGATGTGGCCTCACTAGTGCTGAGTACAGGTAGACAATCACTTCTCCAAGGATGCTGATGGCCTTCTTGGCCACCTAGGCACATGCTGGCTGATCCTCAGCCAGCTGTCCATCAACACTCCCAAGTCTTTCTCTGCTGGGCAGCATTTCAGCCACTCTACCCCAAGCCTGGAGCATTCATGGAGTTGTTGTGACCCAGGTTGAAGCACGTGACTTTGTTAAACCTCATACAACTGACCCTGGCTCATCCATCCAGCTTGTCAAAATCCTTATGCAGAACCTCCTTAACTTCCAGCAGCTCAACACTCCCACCCAATTTGGTGCCATCATCTTGATCCTAGGCAAAACAAAAGGCATTTTCCTACATTCTTCAGGCCCAGATGTAACTTGGAGTGCAGAAGCTATACTGTTACCAGAAATGTATGTGTCACTGATGAGAGGTTTAACAAGGCCAGGAAAGGTGCAGGGCAGGTTGGATTCCATGCTGAGTTTGGCTCAGCAGAAGGCTTTGACATCTCTGCTGCTGTCACCTGCACAGAAAAACACCACCTCCTTAGGAAGGGCATCATTTTTCCCTTCTCTTTTAATCTCCCCAGTCTCCCCCTCCCCTCACAGCCCAACTGAATGGCACTTTGCTCAAAACCTGCCAACGTGTACTGCTTCGGGATCCCATGTCAACAGGACTAGGACAAGGTTGAGAACTTGCAGCTAAATATTTTGATCCCTGAGCTCAAAATAATCAGGAAATCTGTGAAAAAGGACTCTTTTTCTTTTCTTCTCTTTTTGAATTGTGAGTCTTGTGAGGGTGGCTTCTGCCTCCTGTAGAGGGAATGAAAAGGCACTGACACGATGTGAGATGGATGAGTCAAATTCTTTATACCCATGGAATGTAGATCTCTGCAGAACTGTGCCTTTTGTTTATGTTGCTTGGTACAAACATTACATTTGATTTTATTATAGTTTTTTTTTTGTCTCAGAGCTTCCTCTGGAACTGCTCAGGAAAGACAGAAGTTAACTCTAACAAAGATTTTTTTTTTTTTGTAGTTTCTGAGGGAATTTTGTCAAGTCTATGGAGGTGGCCAACCTGTAAAAGGACAATGGAAAGCCACCTTTAATGGTAATCCTTACACTATCCTATGTGGCTCAAGGTATATATGCACTTGCAGCCCAGAAAGCCAAGCAGAGCCTGGGCTGCAGCAAGAGAAGTGTGGCCAGCAGGGCCAGGGAGGGGATTCTCCCCCTCTGCTCAGCTCTGGTGAGACCCCACCTGGAGTACTGCATCCAGTTCTGGAGCCTCTGTTACAAGAGGGATATGGACATGATGGAAGGTGTCCAGAGAAGGGCCACCAGGATGAGCAGAGGGCTGGAGCTGCTCTGCTATGAGGACAGACTGAGAGAGTTGGGGCTGTTCAGTCTGGAGAAGAGAAGGCTCCAAGGTGACCTTCTTGTGGCCTTCCAGTATCTGAAGGGGGCTACAAGAAAGCTGGGAAGGGACTTTTTAGGCTATCAGGTAGTGACAGGACTGGGGGGAATGGAATGAAGCTGGAAGTGGGGAGATTCAGACTGGAGGTGAGGAAGAAGTTGTTCCCCATGAGAGTGGTGAGAGCCTGGAATGGGTTGTGCAGGGAGGTGGTTGAGGCTCCATCCCTGGAGGTGTTTGCAGCCAGGCTGGATGAGGCTCTGGCCAGCCTGATGTAGTGTGAGGTGTCCCTGCCCATGGCAGGGGGTTGGAACTGGCTGATCCTTGTGGTCCCTTCCAACCTTGACTGATTCTATGATTATATGATTCTATTCTATTTCAGGGTAAGGTCATAGAATCAGAGAATTATAGAATCACAGAATCATAGAATCACAGAACCATAGAATCATAAAATCATAGAAGTATACAATCATAGAATCACAGAATCATAGAATGGTAAGGGTTGGAAGGGACCTCCAGAAATCATCAAGTGCAATCCCCCTTCCAAAAGAGCATCACCTAGGGCAGGTCACAGAACACATCTTGAAAGTCTCCAGAGAAGGAGACTCCACAACCTCTCTGGGCAGCCTGCTCCAGGGCTCTGTCAAGCTTACAGTAAAGAAGTTTTTCTTCATGTTGAGGTGGAACTTCCTGAGTTCCAGTTTGTATCCAGTATCACAGGGCACCACTGAAAAGAGCCTGGTCCCATCTTCCTGTCACCCACCCTTCAGATATCTATAGACAATAATAAGATCCCCTTTCAGCCTTCTCCTCTCCAGGCTAACCAGCCCTAGGCCTCTCAGCCTTTCTTCATCACACAGATGTTCCTGTCCCTTCATCATCCTCATAGCCTCTGTTGGACACTCTCTAGTATGTCCCTGTCCCTCTTGTCCTCTGTGTGAAGATAATTTCCTTTGGTAAAAGTTGTGTGGCCACCATTCTACATGTCCTGCATGAAGGTAGCTCCTCAGTACAAGCAACAGGTTGCCCAGGGAGGTAGTTGAGGCTCCATCCCTGGAGATATTCACGGTCAGGCTCAACAAGACTCTGAGCAACCTGCTCTAGTGGAGGACGTCCCTGCTGACTGGGTTGGACTGGATGAGCTTTGGATGTCCCTTCCAACCCAAACTGTTGTATGATTCTATGATTAGTCATACTATGGGATGTCATTTCAGAGAGAGACTCAGGCTGTCAACATTAACAGATGGAAATAAGCATTTTTTTCCAGTCTGAGAGAAGTTTGTCTCCTATAAGTGAGCACTAACCAGAGTTCCAGCTGTTACAGCCCCTCAAGCAAGTTCATTCTTCTCATTAGGAAAACTGTTCTGATTTAAACTGATTTAATTATGAAGAGGTGATGCAATCTGCACAACACTAACTCTAGGGTTGTGGTCACCAGCCATGGAGCAACAGAGTGTGTGCTAGCACATGGTGTGATGCTGAAATCAGAGTTAAGGGGACAAGACAGGGTGTGATGGTTTGAAACTGTCTTTTTAATTTTTCCTTGCAAAATTCAGAACAGAGAAAGTGAAAGAATGTAAATAAGTCACTATTGGGTGTAAGAAAGCAAAATACTGATTGTTCTAAACACTTCCATTGGATAGATAGAAATGTTTAAGAACTATTACCCAAAACAAAGTAGGCATTCGGCACATTCTGCGTTCGGCAGTGGGGGCAGTTGCTGGGCTGTCTGGCTGCTGTTTCTTCTTCTCTTCTGGCTGAAGATAACACACTGACCTTGGCAGCTAAGTTAACAACTTTCTGCTTAACTAACTCTGCTTCTCTGTCCAGGGGGGTCTGGGGGGGAAGCTCCTGGGAGAGAGAGGCCCCTTTGGGAGGGTCCCCTTGGGGGGAAGCAAAGGGAGATCGGTTGTGCTTTTTCTGTTGATTGTATATATTTGTGAATGTTGTGAATTTTGTATATTTGTACATATTCATTGCATTTCATTGTAGATTTTAGACTCTGCTTGTAAATACAGCTTTTCATTTGCTTCCAGACTGAGCTAGCCTGGTTATTGTTGGTGGGGGGGGAATTTCAGCTCACACCGACACACTTTTTATTTTTGGCGCTCCAACTCGGGGCTCGATTGCTTGTGATTTATTTCTGCTCAGATTAGGAAGCAAAATGAAGCTGTTTTGGATTTTGAGTAATTTTATTTCATCTATTATCAGTGTGATTGTTTACAGATGGGCTGTTTCCTGCATGATAGACAAGATTGTGAGATATGTGGCATATAAGTCGTTTCTTTGGGTTAAGAACAAGTTACTGAATGTTGGTGAATTCTGTTGTGGTCTTATTGGGCTAAGAAGCTATGGTAACTCAACTATGGATCTGCTAGCAGACACATATGAGTTTGTTACTCCTCTTACAACTACAGAGGGTCCTTGGAACCAGTGGTACCTTAGATATCTTGTACTAGCCTTAATCTTAATTTTGTTGCTTCTTGGAATAATCATATGGCTACTGATAGCACTGTGTCAAGAAAGACATAAGGCTACTTGCTCTTCCAACTCTGCTGTGAATGTGAAAACCAAGCCAGTAAATTTGGTGGCCACTGTAACCAGAAAGCGTAAAGGAGATGCAGATGCTGCAGGAGATGGTGCAGATGGAGATGAGGGTCCTTCTACTCAGGGTCCCTCTGTTAAGAAAGATCCTTCTGATGAGGAAGAGAGGGTTAGCCTTAAAACTCTGGTAGACCTCTTGAGACCCCACATGGATGATGGAGATGTAGGTCAGGATGTAGACCCTAGTAGATTAGCAGCTGCTGGTAGTGCCTCTGAACTCAAAGAAATTCAACGGAGGATTAAAATAGGATTATGGGGACAGCGACCTCAGGATGATGATGATGATGATGATGATGAGGATGACATACAGTCAGCTAATGCACCCAGACAGGAAATTAGACATGTGAGGAAGGATTACATCAGAGGAGATAATGAGCCAGTCCTGTCTTGGCTAGCCAGGTGTTTTGATATGGGAGCCCCAGCATTGGTGGTAGGTGACAAGTCGGCCTCTCAGTTAGGGATGCTCTCAAAGGATACAGGCATAGACAGGCACCTAGGCAAGTGCATTGGTAAAGTTTCTCTGTGGGCACGCCTCCTACTGGCAGTCTCGCTGAGGTACCCCAGCAGAGATGATTTACCATGGAACCCTAAGCCTTGGACCACAATAGCTGAGGGAATCAAGCGTCTGAGAGAGTTTGCTGTGAGAGAAGTAATGTATGGAGATCATAAGACTCTGAATCCTGATGAAATTCCTATTGGAACAGGCCTTGCCAAAAAGCTCATTAAGCTTGCTCCTCCTAATTATGCTACTATTCTGGCAAGCAGGATTGTGGCAAGAAATTATGGTGGAGCACCTCCTACTGTTGGCCATTTCACTGACCAAATGAGGCAATTGGAGGATAGTCTTGCACGTACTTCTTTGGTTTCAGCCATTGAAACTTTGTCTGGAAAGATTGAGAATTGCATGAAAGAGCTGAAGGAGGAATTTAAAACCTCCATATCCAACTTGATGAAGGGGGATGATTCTAATTCCTCTTCCTCCAGATGGATACAAGTTTCAGCTGTTAGGAACAGACGTGCTCCAAGAAGACCATTCCAGAATAGGTCAAACCAAAACAGACAGCAGAGGCAATCACGTGGCAGTATCTGGATAACTCTGCGTGATCAGTTTGGTGAGAACATGAACAGATGGGATGGTCAACCAACTTCTGATCTTTTCAAGAGGTTACGGGAGCTGCAGAGGGGCAGATCCCGAGGTAGCAATACCAGGAGGGTAGCTGTCGCTTCCTCAGTTTCCCAGAACAACTCTGATAGCTCCAACAGTGATCCTAATTCTGGTGCTGGACGTTGTGCCAGCTGTACATGTGGAGGTAATCCCCACCATTAGGGGTGCCCTGCCTTCCGCCAGGGGGAGGTAAGGGATAATGGAGATAACAGAATCTATTGGGATGTGTACGTCCAGTGGCCTGGCACTTCAAAATTTCAGAAGTACAGGGCCTTGGTTGACACAGGAGCTCAGTGCACCATAATACCATCAAATTATCAAGGGGGAGAATCTATAACTATTCAGGGAGTCACTGGTGGATCTCAAGAGTTGTTTAAGATAGAGGTTGATATAAGTTTAACTGGGAAGCAGTGGAAGAAACCTACTATTGTAACAGGTCCTAATGCACCTTGTATTTTGGGAATTGACTTTCTGAGAGAAGGGCGTTTTAAAGACCCTAAGGGTTACAAATGGGCTTTTGGAATAGCAACTGTAGAAATTGATGGAGGAAAATTGAAGTTGTCCATTAGACCTGAGCTTTCAGATGAATCTGCAGTTGTGGGACAACATGAGATAGAGGATGTAAAGCTGCCGGTTGCTTCTCAAACTGTGCATCACAGACAATACAGAACCAACCGTGACTCTTTGGTGCCCATTCAAAACTTGATTCGTCAGTTGGAGAGTCAGAAGGTCATCAGCAAAACTCATTCACCTTTCAACAGTCCAATCTGGCCTGTGCGAAAGCAGAATGGAGAGTGGCGTCTGACAGTTGATTTCCGTGCCTTGAATGAAGTAACTCCACCCATGAGTGCAGCTGTACCAGACATGATGGAACTCCAGTATGAGCTGGAATCCAAGCAGGCCAAATGGTATGCTACCATAGACATTGCTAATGCTTTCTTCTCTATTCCCATAGCAGAGGAATGCAGGCCTCAGTTTGCTTTCACCTGGAGAGGCATTCAGTACACATTCAATCGTTTGCCCCAGGGGTGGATTCACAGTTCAACCATCTGCCATGCAGTGATCCATGATGCTTTGGAGAAAGGTGGAGCTCCAGAACACATTCAGTTCATCGATGACATCATTGTCTGGGGTGAGACTGCTGAAGAAGTCTTCGAGAAAGGTAACAAAATCCTTGACATTCTCTTGCAAGCTGGTTTCGCTATCAAGCGAGACAAGGTGAAAGGACCTGCCAGAGAAATCCAGTTTCTGGGAGTGCGGTGGCAAGATGGTCGCCGTCACATCCCAATGGATGTGATAAACAG
>NC_072018.1:35875491-35880491 GCF_027791375.1 Indicator indicator
GAGGTGAGGTCTGAGCAGAGCAGAGCCAAGGGGCAGAATCCCCTCTCTTGCCCTGCTGCCCACACTCCTCTGGCTGCAGCCCAGCACACAGCTGCCTGCTGGGCTGCAGGAGGGCACTGCTGGCTCCTGGGGAGCTGCTCAGCACCCAACACCTCCAAGGCTCTTTCTTCAGAGCTGCTTTCAATCTACTCTGCACCCAGCCTGGATTTGTGCCTGGAGTTAGTCTGACCCCCATGCAGGACCTTGCCTTTTGACTTGGTGCACCTCCTGCAGTTGGCACTGGCTCTCTTCTCAAGCCTGTCAAGATCCTTCTCGATGCCATTCCTGCCCTCAGGGGAGTCCAGTGCAGCACAAAGCTTGGTGTCTTCAGCAAACCTGATGCCAAGGGGCTGATAAAGATATTCAACAGCACTGCACCCAGTACAGATCCCTGAGGAACTCCACTTGCCAAGCCCAAAATTGTGCTTGCAAACAACAGTGGATTTCTCCCTCATGGAGGTGTATAGTCAGGAGACTGACTAGATGGAGATCCACCAACATGCTTTAAACTCTTCATGCCAGGGTCAGAAACACTCTTCTGGCTTTTCTCATGCATGTGTGGGGATGTGCAGCCTTGCCACACACTGGTTTGCATTGGAAGGGACCTTAAAATCACCTAGTCCAAGCTGCCTGCCATGGACAGGGACCTAATCCACCAGCCCAGGTTGCTCAAGGCCCCATCCAGCCTGGCCTTGAACACCTCCAGGGATGAAGCATCCCCATCCCCAGTGCTCAGTTTCACTCCATGATGATTCGTGCCGAGCCTTGCCGAACTGTGCCGTGCCGAACCGAGCCGAACCGTGCTGTGCCGAACCGCGCTGCTGGCTCACCGGCCCCGCTTACCCCGCCGGGCCCCGCTTACCCCCGCCCGCCTACCCGATAGCTCCACGAACCCACCCACAAGCAGGGCCAGGGGCAATCCTGTAGCTACCACACAACAACCCCAGAGAGCAGCAGAGGCTGACACTGACTCCATTACTCTCTGCTGCAAGATGCCCTCTCTGAGTAATTTACTTAGTGTTAGTACAACATCACTCCACACCACTTTGTGTCAAAAACTTGACAGATCAAACAAAAAGGTAATAATCATCACACTTCCGAAGAGGCAAGCTGGTAAATCAAGTTTGCAGTAGCTCAGATAATTTCCCCCAATCATAAATCTATCCACAATATTGAAAAATATGTGGTTTAAATTATCTCTAAAGGTTATTCTATTTTTTTTTTTTTTTGCAAAGGGAGCTGCAAACATCTTGAGCTTCTGGTTTGGGGAGAAAAGGGTAAGATGTAAGATAATAAAACTGGAAAAGTTATGTTTAAATTCATAGGAATGAAAAATGAAGTTAAGGATTTGGTGGTGCCCAAATCATGCTAGAACAAGGTATGAGCAAGAGGAATTGCAAGCATCTTGAGCTTCTGGTTTGGGATTACAGGGTGGGCAGGGACCCCTCTCAACTAGATTTGGTTGCCCAAGGCCTCATCCAACCTGGCCTTAAGCACCCCCAGGGAAAGGGCATCTACAACCTCCCTGGGAAGCCTATTGGAGAATCTCAGCACCCTCACACTGAAGAACTTCCTAAGATCCCATCCAAACCTACTCTACCTCAGCTTCAAACCATTCCCCCTTGGCTTCTCTCTAGACTCCCTCAAGAAAAGTTCCTCTGCAGCCTTCCTGCAGGATCCCTTCAGATATTGGAAAACAGCTCTAAGGTAGCTCCAGCTCCCTCAGCCTATCCTCAGCCTATCCGGAGCAGAGCTGCTCCAGCCCTCGGATCATCCTTGTGGCCTCCTCTGGACTCACTCTGGTGCACCACACATTTTGGTACCAGCAGCAAACTTGCTGAGGGTGCAAAGCACTTGCCTAGGCACTGGGTCTAAAAAAGTGTTGTGCTTTGCAAGAATTTTAAGGTGTATCAAGCAAGTTTTCCATGCAGTAATTAAATCCCATCTATAGTTTCAGGCAGAACAGGGCTTGAGACCTCTGCAAAGCTTAAAGTCACAGAATCACAGAAACATTCAGGATGGAAAAGCCCCTCAGGAGCACAAAGTCCAACCCAGAACCCTACTCTACAAGGGTCACCCCTAAACCACAGCCCCAAGCACCACATCCAAACCACCTTGAAACACAACCAGGCTTGGGGACTCCACCACCTCCCTGCCCAGCACATTCCAATCCATGACCACTCTTGCCAGCAAAAAATGTTTCCTAATGTCCAGTCTAAACCTCCCCAGTGGCAGCTTGAGGCCATTCCCTCTTGTTCCATCACTAATTACCTGTGAGAAGAGACCAGCACCAACCTCTATACAATGTCCTTTCAGGGAGCTGTAGAGAGCCAGGAGGTCTCCCCTCAGCCTCCTCTGTTTCAAACCAACCATCCCCAGCTCCTTCAGTCTCTCTTCATCAGATTTATTCTCCAGGTCCTTCACAGCTTAGTTGCTCTCCTTAAGCTGGAAAGATACTTTCAACATGAAGTAGGAGAGGAAACTTTAAGGCTAGAGAACTATTGCATTTGGTTGTATATATATATATATATATATATATATATGTGAATAAATATATAAAAATATGTCTTTATTATACATATATTATAGATATATATCATAGATATCTATAGGTTGCATTTCTATATCTATTTTTATATATATTATTGTGGGGTGTCCCTACCCATGGCATGTGGATTGGAACTAGATGATCCTTGTTGTCCCATCCAACCCTGACTGATTCTATCATTCTATTCTATGATTATAGGTATATTTATATATTATTTTACACTGAATTATGGATAGGTATATATATACATACACCAGGACAGGCTAGAGGCTGCCCTGCTGGAAAGAAGCTCCACAGAGAAAGACCTTGAAGTGCTGGTGGACAGCAAGTTCTGCATGGGACAACAATGTGCCCTTGTGGCCAAGAGAGCCAGTGGGATCCTGGGGTGCAGCAAGAAAAGTGTGGCCAGCAGGGCTAGGGAAGTTCTCCTACCTCTCTGCTCTGCCCTGCTGAGACCACAGCTGCAATCCTGTGTCCAGTTTGGGGCTCCCCAGTTCAAGAGAGACAGAGACCTGCTGGAGAGA
The DNA here is from genome assembly GCF_027791375.1 of Indicator indicator. Taxonomy (NCBI): domain Eukaryota; kingdom Metazoa; phylum Chordata; class Aves; order Piciformes; family Indicatoridae; genus Indicator; species Indicator indicator. Next base: position 35,878,603 of record NC_072018.1, read on the forward strand.
GTCCAAGGGAGAGCCAGGAGGATGCTTAGGGGACTTGAGCATCTCCCCTGGGAAGAGAGACTGAGAGCCCTGGGACTGTTTAGTGTGGAAAAGAGAAGGCTGAGAGGGGTCTGATCAATGTCTATCAATATGTGAGAGGTGGGTGTCAGGAGGAGGGGTCCAGGCTCTTTTGGGTGGTTCACAGTGATAAGCCAAGGAACAATGGGTTCAAACTTGGCCAGAGAAGATTTCCGCTCAACATGAGGACAAACTTCTTTGATGTGAGGGTGACAGAGGCCTGGAGCAGGCTGCCCAGGGGGGTTGTGGAGTCTCCTTCTCTGGAGACTTTCAACCCCACCTGGATGCATTCCTGTGCAGACTCCCCTGGGTGCTCCTGCTCTGGCAGGAGGGTTGGACCTGATGATCTCTGGAGATCCCTTCCGACCTCTGATACACTGTGAGACTGTTATATATATGTAGAGATTATATTTTTATATATATGCATATATTATAGATATGGATATAGATATAGATATAATATTTGAGTCTGAATTTTAATTCTGCTAATCCTTCTTTTGTGCTGGGTGACACTGCTAATTATTAAAGGCCAATGCCAATTTCTGGCTATAATGCAAAAGGAACCCTTTCAGTTAAAAAAAAAAAAAAAAATGTCTCAAGGAGCAGAAAACAAAGCCTCTGAGGAACAACCCCTCTCATTGACACTGAAGTTACCGTTTCTGCTATCAACAGATCAAGACAATCCCCTAGTTAATTGATATAGATGATATGCAAATGGATAACCACACTCTGCAGCAAGAAAAAAAATAGAAACCTAAAACCACCAAAAAACCACCCCAGATAAGGCTACTTTTTGAGGCAAGGCCACCTTGAAGCAACATTGACTTGCAAGCCCTGCAATATCTTGTATATTGTTGACATTCCTCAGCTTGGGCTAACAGTTGGGAGCACACAATGCTCCCATCCCACCCTTCAGCAGCTCACTCAGCCCTATTCATGTGCCACACACCTGTGCATATTTGCAGTCCATTTAAAAGGGGGCTGAGAACTATTAGCTTTCCAGGTGGACTCAGTAGAGATGGTTTTTGCACATCCCCCCTCTCCCCCCTTTATTTTTTTTTTAACCTCACAAACACTAAAGGAAGTCACCAGCCCTACACCTTGCATCATTCTTCTGTTTGGTGCTGTCAGGGTGTTGTATCTGCTCAGGTTCCCCCACCCAGGGATCAGTACTGGGTCCAGTTTTGTTCATATCTTTATCAATGACCTGGCTGAGGGCATTGAGAGTACCCTCAGCATGTTCCTGATGATACAAAACTGGGGGGTTGGCTGACACCCCTCAGGCTGTGCAGCATCCAATGTGACCTGGACAGGCTGAGAGCTGGGGGCAGGCAAACCTCATGGAGTTTAATAAGGACAAGGGCAGGGTCCTGCATCTGGGGAGAAATAACAACAGGCACCAGGACAGGTTAGAGGCTGCCCTGCTGGAAAGCAGCTCCACAGAGAAAGACCTTGGAGTGATGGTGGACAGCAAGTTCTCCATGGAACAACAATGTGCCCCTGTGGCCAAGAGAGCCAAAGAGATCCTGGGGTGCAGTAAGAAAGGTGTCCAGCAGGACTAGGGAAGTTCTTCTGCCTCTCTACTCTGCCCTGCTGAGACCACAGATGCAATCCTGTGTCCAGTTTGGGGCTCCCCAGTTCAAGAGAGACAGAGACCTGCTGGAGAGAGTCCAAGGGAGAGCCAGGAGGATGCTTAGGGGACTTGAGAGTCTCCCTGTGAAGAAAGACTGAGAGCCCTGGGGCTGTTTAGTGTGGAGAAGAGAAGACTGAGAGGGGATCTGATCAATGTCTATCAATATGAGAGGGGGGGTGTCAAGGGGAGGGGGCCAGGC